>NC_031971.2:10448310-10453310 GCF_001858045.2 Oreochromis niloticus | reverse complement strand
ATTGGAATAATTTGTTTTTAACACACATACTTCTTGTAAACATGATTGTAAAAATAATGGTTATACCGTAGTTCTTGTAGCCACAGTAGTGAGAAAGTGAGAATGTGAGACTGTCCCTAACAGGGACAGTTTCTGGTTTTGTTTTGGTTATAATGAAGGTAGATTAATACCTGTGTCATGGGAAATGCTTTCCATATCACTTGTGCTTTGACACTGTAAAATCTAACAAGTTGCCAGTACTTAAAAAGATACAGTTACAGTTTATTTAAGATGTTTAAGTTAGGGCAACTTGTTCAAAGTGAGTACTTAGAATAACTTGTTTTTTCTGAGTGAGCAATACTAAATTAATTACTCCAGTTGACATATATGTTATATGTCAAGTTCTTTCAAGTACTGTGCACTCACAACGAACGAGTACATTTTACTCACCATGTCTCACTCTGCCCATATGCAGTGACTATAGCATTTATGCATGCATTACATATGAAATTCATGATCTAAAAATACCTCTAACTTGCTATTTCCTAGTCATGCCAGTACTTCTGGCTAAATATGGGCAGATTGATGCTAACAATATTTTTATCAATATGAACGCTTGCATTGGTATTAGTGAAATGTACACACTTTGCAAAGCACTCCAGCAGGCAGGATTGGGCCTAATCTTTGACATTCCTGGATTATCATTTACAAAGGACAAATCTGGAAAATACAAATAGGTCCATGAATATTTTGGCAGAGAGAACATTTTTTCTAATTTTGGTTCTGTACTTTTAAATTTTAAATAAAACAACTCATTTCAGTTATTTAATTGGACAAATTAAATAACTGAACTTGTCTATCTCCGGGTGTGAGGTCACTGAAGCAGTTAAAGAACTCCTTGGTGCAGAGCCCCTGGGGTGGATGAGGTTCACCCTGAATTTCGAAGGCTCTGGATGTTGTAAGGCTGTGCTGGTTGACACGTTTCTACAATGTTGTGTGGAGATCAGGGATGGTACCTCTGGATTGGCAGACTGCGGTGGTGGTTCCCATTTTTAAGCAAGGGGACCAGAGCGTGTGTTCCAACTATAGTGGGATCCCACTCCTCAGCCTCCCTGTGAAAGTCTATGCCAGGGTGCTGGAAAGGAGAGTTCATCCATTAGTCAAACCTCAGATACAGGAGGAACAATGCAGTTTTCATCCTGGTCATTGAACACTGGACCAGCTCTTTATCCTCTCGAGAATTCTTGAGGGTGCATGGGAGTTTGCCCAACTGGTCTACATGTGCTTTGTGGACTTGGAGAAGGCATTCGACCGTGTCCGTCAGAGTGTCCTGTGGGAAGTGCTTAGGGAGTATGTGGTGTCTGGCCCATTGCTACGAGCCATACAATCCTTATACAACCATTGCAGGAGCTTGGTCTGCATAGCTGGCAATAAGTTGGACTAGTGGGTGATGGGCTCCGCCAGGGCTGCCCTTTGTCACCGATTCTGTTCGTAATTTTTATGGACAAAATTTCTAGGTGTAGCCAAGTTGCAGAAGGCTTTCAATTGGGTGGTCTCAGAATCTCATCTCTGCTTTTCGCAGATGATGTGGTTCTGTTGGCTTCATTGGGTGATGACCTCCAGCTCGCGTGAAGCGGTGGGAATGAGAATCAGCAGCTCCAAATCTGGCCGTGGTCCTCAGCCAGAAAAGGGTGCAGTGCGCACTCCTGTTCAAAGATGAGTTCCTGCCCCAAGTGCAGGAGTTTAAGTATCTCGGGGTCTTGTTCACGAGTGCTGGGAGAAAGGAGCGGGAGATAGACAGAAAGATGTTTTGGGTCATTGTCCATCTGTATTATGAAACGCCACCCAATCAATTTGACTGCATTTAATTCTGAACACTTCAGAATTACTTCGGCTGCTTCTGTCCTGTGTCACATTATCAATAAACACTAGTATCCCAGTCCTACTAGCAGCCATGCAGGCCCAAACCATGACACTGCCTCCGCAGTGATGAGCTGTTCCACACCTTCTCCATATTTTTTTCTTACCATCATTCTGGTAGAGGTTGATCTTGGTTTCACCTGACCAAATAAGGGTTTTCCAGAGCTTTGCTGACTTTTTTTAGATGTTGTTTAGAAAAGTACAATTGAGCCTTTCTATTCTTGAGTCTTCTCTTTATTGTAGACTTGGATATCATTATGTCTACCTCCTGGAGAGTGTTGTTAACTTGGCTTTTGTGAAGGGGTTTTTCATCACCATGTAAATGATTGTGCGATCATCCACCACTGTTATCTTTCGTGGGCATTCAGGTCTTTTTGCGTTGCTGAGTTTACCAGTGCTTTCTTTTTTTCTCAAGATGTACCAAACTGTAGATTTTGTCACTTCTAATATTGTAGCAATTTCTCTGATGGTTTTTTCTGTTTTCACAGCTTAAGGATGGCTTGTTTCACCTGCATAAGAGCTCCATATAATGTCACAGCAAAATCCTCCAAATGCAAGCACCACACCTCAAATCAACTCCAGGCCTTTTATCTGCTTAACCGATAATGACATAACAAAAGGAAATGCCCACACCTGCCCATGAAATAGCATTTGTGTCAACTGTCCATTGTTTTTGGTCACTTTACAAAGAGGCTGGCACATTTTAAGGAGCTGAATTTCCTAAACCCTTCATCCAATTTGTGGATACTCTCTACGCTGAGAGTCTACACATGATGTTCCTGTAAATTATATAACTATTCCAATATCATTGGAATATGTTTCAATAAACAGGTAAAAAACAAAACTTGTGTCAGTGTCCAAATATATATGAACTTAACTGTAAAAGTGAAGAAGCATAACAGAGTACTTTTGGAAAAAAACGTATTTCTGCTCTCTCCCTGAAGTGCCACTGATATACAGGATAATCCAAGCTTGCCTTGTGGTTTGGCTGGCTCGGTGGGCTCCTTTTGTATTTTACTTTCAGGCACACTTGAAAACAAACATTTAAATTGATTCACATTAAGATAATACCTTTTAAAATAAATGTTCAGCTGCACTGACGGGAAATCAAAGAGAATCAATGCTAATGAGCACTTCTGATAAACCAAGCTTATGATGTGGGAGTTTTGTGTAATTTGTCATTGATCTTTAATCATAATGTGGTGCATTGTTCTACTGTTGCTAATTATATGTTTTGTAAGAAACCTGTTACCATAGAAAGCCTGAATGGAATTCAACCCCAGCTGTAGCCACAAAGACTTTGCGCCCCTGGCTTCTGTTTGCTGTGTGTTGACTGGAACTGCTGTAAACCCTTTAATATTGACATTTGTCAGGCCTTCACTCATCATTGTTGTAATGTTATAACTGTAAAGTAAGCGAATTGGGTTTTTGGCCAACATCTCTAAACATTTGTTTTTCGCATGTTTTTGTTTCATGAGTGTTTCGGAGATTTTTTTTTTTTTTTTTAAACATCTTTCTTGTGTGCTGGCGTCCATCCTCACAGGACGTCTCACCACAGCCCATTTGCAGCACTGATGACTTCGAGCACAAACTGCAGTGAGAAACGTCATTAACATCTGTTTGTGGTCCACACAGAGAGGTTTAAGGCCATGTGAAAACAAAACAACAACACTGACGAGGCCAACAACTGCAGAGTCTGGGGCAGGGACCGAACGTGGTTTCCCATGACTGTGTCATCCCAGCTTCCCTCCCCTGTCCACCCTCCCTCGGCCTTGTTGTTTTTCTTGCTCTCTTCTTCCCACTCACTGTCCACCATTAAATCTCGCCTAGTCTTCCTCTCTACGCTCTTCTCTCTTCTCTTTCACTATACCCTCCCAGTTCCTGTCAGATCATTTTGCTTTCCTGTTGTGCTGACATCTCACTGTCACCTCCTCTGCCTCTTCTTTCCTTCTTGTCCTCCCTGTTCTCCCCTCTCCACCAGCTCCAGCACTCCAGCAGCTCGGTGGTTTCTAAGATAATGTATAACTTTTAATTCATTAAGATATCGAGACATTCATCACATTGGATTATATTTATAACCACACTGAAACTAAACTGAGTCAATTCTATAATTAGGCCTACTGATTCCAAGGTTTCACATTTTCTTCCAATTATTTCAGTCTTTTCCTTTTTGAGGCTCAACATATTACACATTTTCAAAGAATCTATCATGTTAAGCACAGGATCTGCCAAATCTCCTCACTGAATTGCAAATTTTAATCTCTTGCAGAGCTGCTCTTAACGTGTGCATCATATTTGATACATAGTTTTTGTGAGTTTTTGAGACTTCTACTTCATTGGTGTGATCACCCCCCTCCAAAAAACCAAAAATAAATTGCATTAAACAAATACATTTTTAAGTAATAAAGTGGGGGTGTGGGGTGTGGAGCAAAGGCATCTTCTTGGCCATATCCAGACAGCTTCTAGTGCAGCTACTATTTTTAAATCACTCACCAGACGTCCCATTCTGACAACTTGGCACTTTCATCATGGACCTCAATCCTGGACAGAGAGCAACCCCATATTTGTGCTAAAGGTTATCACAGCTCAATGATCAGGCCAAAGGGAGAGACCAAAACCATGCTTGTCTTTTTTTTTCTCTCCCTAAATACATTTGGTTGTGCACCATGACGTGGCACCCAAAGGCAAAACCTTCCATGCTGATTTCTATTATAAAATCCCGAGGCTCATGGAGAGAACACTGAGCAAACACTGACCTGAGATCAGATTGAAAAGCCAGGAGCTTTTTGGCCACACCAGTCTTACCAACTGCCTTCCTTCCTTACCAAGTATGTCTCTCTGCTTTCTTGCCCACTTTCCAAAAATGAAAGTTTGGCATGTTGAATACTGCACACATTGTCTGAGACAAGGGGACAGAGTGGGACTTTCACTGAGACATCTAAGAGAAGTGAACTGGATATCAGACAAATATATTTTCATTTGCATAGACCCCTTCCCTTTGTTATCAGATAAACTACTGCATATTCACTACCTTCTCTCATATGCATATTTTTTATTTGCTGTCAATTTCCTTGCAGTGATATTTCCTTACAACATACGTA